>NW_022162922.1:0-3978 GCF_008728515.1 Papio anubis | reverse complement strand
AAAAAAAAAAAAACCATCCCAAGACTTAAGCTAATACAGATGGTCTCTGACTTACGATAATTTGGCTTATGATTGTTCAACTTTATGATGGGTTTATTAGTGTATTAAATGCATTTTCAGCTTAAGATATTTTCAAGTTATAATGGGTTTATTGGGACATAACCCTATTGTTAAGTTGAAGAGCATCTGTACACGAGCAGTGGTCCATGCTGCAAAATGTTTTTTAAAAACCAACAGTGAGGATAGAGAATAAACTATTTTAGGTTTCTGAGATTACTTATGAACTTCGAACTTTTAAGGTAGAAAGAAAGGTGAGAAATATGCCAGAAGATTCTTACTGCTTTCACTGAAATTCTCTTTTGGGGTACAGTTTCTTTTTACCAATTAAAAATACTACTATTATGACTAAGACACTAAAGTTTACTTATATGTATTAGATAATAGTTGTATTCCCATTTTACCTGAGAAAACTGGGTTTAAAGAAATCTAATCTTTTGGTCAAGGACTTACTCAGAAAGTGGCAACTGTGGTTTTCTAAATCAAGTCTCTAGCTCTGTAGCCAATAATATGTGGAGTCCAAGAACCAGTCCACTCAAAACACTGAAACCACTCAAACCACAAACATATCCTTGGGTAGGGATGACAGTTGGTTTTTTCTTGTATACTATGTTTATATCTGACTATTTCAAAGGTTCTCAGGACACATCTTTTTCCCTTGATTTTCTAAGGTGTAGTATAAGTGGGACTAGGTTTCCCTCTTGTGGTCAACAGTGTTTAATTCTTCATAAGTGTTTTTGACATTGAGTATTCAGACACCTTAGGAAAGATCAAGGATTTCTTAAGTCAGGATGCTTCAACTAATTTTTTTCTTATGTGCGTACTCAAAGTGTGCTTGATTTAATTAGGTCACTTAAACAGTTTGTAATTTTAAAATATTTAAAGTCTTTTTATAAGTATTACCATGCCATTTTTGAATAAGCACACGAAATATAGGATATACTTTTAAATAATTTGAAGGTTGAAATAATCTCTTAAAACGGACAAAATTAACTCTATTTCATTTTGAATCTTGTGGATAAATGCTTTATAACATCCTTTCTACTTCTCCATGATATGTTTAATCTTATGCTAATTTTCTAGTTGTTTTCTAGAAACCTGATGGAGGAAGAACATCAGCTGGATTTTTAGACAACATTGCTTGTGGCACAAATGGCTTCTGGTTGGCGTTTTGTATCTTTACTGGGAAGAATATTCGATGAACCATAACAAATGACGGGGACCCATAGTTTGGGTATCTCTGAACGCAATGACCCTTGTAACTAAGCATGCCCTTTACAGGGACTCTGCAAGCTGTGCCCTTGGGTTTGTTATAAGAGGTAGTAGCTCCTAGATGGCATGGGGATTCTAAGCCGGGGTGGACACAACTTCCACAGGTGTAAATTCAGCTCCTTGTACCTGAGCTGTCACTTGGGGGATGGGGGCAGAGGATGAAACTAGCACCTGGAGTAAGTTATAGACTGTTTCAAGAACTTCTCCCACTGAAGAAAAAAACCTGATTCAGCACTTTGGCATACTTTGACTTCTGTCTAATATCCTTCTAAGGTAATCTGAGGGCCAGGTGTGGCCTATGGTAAAAACTTGAATATGAGTATTTAGTTAAACCTGAGAATACTCCCTGCCCCCAGGTATTGATACACGGACAATTTTCATTTTATGTCTTTTTTTTTACATGTGTATATGTCACATGGTATATGTGTATACATAGGAGATACACACACACACACACATTTCCCATATTTTGGGGAAAAAAATCTGCATATTTTTTATGGCTTTAACATAATTGATAGTTTTAGTCTTTTATTTTTGTAAGCAAATTAACTTACATTAAATACACATATCATCTAAGGATAGATGATATGTTTATTTAAGGATCTAAGGATAGATGTACAATATTTTAATTTATGCCAAAGACATATTTTCAAAAATATGTTGAGAAATTTCTGGTTCCAAGACAAGATGGTGTAGGTGCAATTCTTCCTATTCCTCCTACTAAGTACAGCTATAGACAGACGTAAGAAGCCCTTGAATGACAGAGAGGAGAAGTAGATTGGCCTCAGACCACGGGATTGGGGAATGACGGAGTGGTGAGTTCCATGGGTTTTCTTTCTGTCTAATATATCCAGGAATGAGTGCTGGAGAAACTGGAAAACAGGAAATATCAGTAGTCACAGACAAAAATATCCTAAGGAAAGCATGTTTCTCTATCCAAGGGAATGAGAAAGAGCAACCTACCAGGCAGATAACCGATAGTAACCGCACTACTCCAGTCAAATACAGAAAAATCAGTGGCTCCCAACCCGCCTCAGTCAGCAAACGCTGAGTGAGGAGCTTTGTCTTATCCCATTGCCTGGTGATAATGAGATACTTCCTAGACCCATCAGGCTTATGTCAGAGGAAGCCACCTGGGGATTTAGGACTTTCACCACTGCCCAGCAGTAATCAGCCACCTCCACATTTTGGTGTTGCCCACATTGTGGGCATAGTGAAGCCCATGCGAAGAGCCTGGACTTCCACCTGCCCTGTTGGAAGGAAGCACTCTTCACCCACTTTGCCAGGGTGCTGTCAGAGGAGGCCAAGCAGAAAGCTGGGGCTTTCACCACTGCCCAGGTGTAAGGAGGCACTCCTACCCTCCTGGGGTCAGTAGAGGCCACGTTGGAGCACTGATGAGACCCTCTCCCTCCCAGTCAGGATTCTGTAAATGGAGGCCTAGTGGGGAGCCTGAATTCCTACACCCAGCCAACAGCCACAAGGCGCCCCTGCCAGAGAGCCTTCAGTTCTAAGTTCACCGGGAATCGAACCTGTCAACACCTTGATCTTTGACCTCCCAGCCTCCAGGACCGTGAGAAACACAGAGGGTCCTCCGATAGCATTGCTTTGTTCAACGTTGTTTTGTTGCAATGTTGGTGAGAAAATAAATAGATTCCTGGCCAGGGCCACTGTCCATGCAGAGTTTGTGTGTTCTCCCTACGTCTGCATGGGTTTTCTTTGTGTACTTTAGTTTTGTCCCACATCCCAAATATGTGCATGTTAGGTTAATTGGTGAGTCTAAATTGTCCCAGCAGACAGAGAAAGCAAAATTGTGCTTCCAAAGATCAGGAACTACAGGAAGCTACTACTGGCATTAAATAGCACTAAACAGACCCACACTCCTAGCAGCTGCTGCTACTTGCTGTCAGAAGCAGAACGACAGCAATTTTCCACTCTCTTCTAATTGCAAGTGAGTGTCTTCCTAAGAAAGGGACCCTAGAAGAAGTGGTGTCCAGGCTTCAACCCCAAGTGATATGGAAAGAAGTACAAAACAGGGGAAAAATTAGTGCCAACAGACAGTATCTCCAACTAAAAATATCTTGAATATTTATTCCTGAATATATTACCCTTTTCTAATATGTCTGTTTACATTTTCCATATTTGTGCTTACATATATATTTGATGAATTTTTAGCATTTTCAGTAATTTACTAAATCTATATTCAATAGAAATATTAAACCTAATATAATGTATGACATTATCAGATATAGAAGAGCTTAATGTCATTAATTAAATGTTAGCCTCTTGGGTTTTAATTTATATAAAACTTAGTTATGTGAAAATACATGAAGATCAACCAAATGAAAAGAGCAAAGATTATTCACAAATGGCTATAACAAAGCAGTCAGCCACCATCATTTCCTTTTTGGCAGAGACTCCAAGGCAGGCAGAGAAGTAGGAAACTTTATAGTGGTAAAAAGGGACCTGACTGGAGGCTGTTGGCCTGGGGAACGTTTAAGGGAAAATTTGAAGTGGAATATCCTATGTAATTGGTTAGGGTGCATATTTAGCTTTCCCTGGTTGGTCCTAAGTTGGAAGCAGGCACAAATATTGGGGAAACTGCCAGTTATTAATCAAGTCCTGGCCATTTTAGAACAATTGTTATAAAAG
>NW_022162921.1:0-3978 GCF_008728515.1 Papio anubis | reverse complement strand
AGTTTAGACTTGCATCACCCTCTGATGGCTCTCCCAGCGTTTTCTATCTTCCTCCCTAATTTCTGTCACAAGCATTTCCCCTAATAAATTCTTGCACATCTAATACTACATTAGGGTCTTCTCCGGAGACGCTAACAAGAGTGGTATCAGGAGTGTTCCAAGAACACAGGCCAAAGCATGGGGATTTGGGATGAGCTCACCCACTGCCTGGCTGGCCAAGAGGATGCCATCTGGGTTGGTGGAGGACACAGAAAGTGCATAGCACAAGGTGCCGCTGAGCAACTGTGGATCTGCCCAGTGCTGACCTGAGAAGATGCCCTGGTTAGGGGAAGCTCTGGCAGGTGTGATGATAGAAGCCTCTGCACAATAATGACAGGGTGAGAAAGAAACCTACAAAGACAGTGGAGTTGGCTGAATACTACTCGGCTGTGTTGGTGTCCTATAAAAGGAGAATGAGAATCTGAGGATTGTTAACAGCAGTCGGTGGCTATGTGTGAGAGCCTCTGCAGTGTCTCATGGACAGTCCTTTATCTCCTCTAGAGGAAGGGCAGATAGCATGGAATAGCAGCTGAAGACATCATTGTGAGGGTCACAGCACTCCAGAGATGTTTGACACTCAGCCAAGGCACGCCTGTTGTGGGAAATCAGGGCCCTGCTGGGGAAACCTGAGATCCTGCAAACTGGAACAGAGTTATCCGATAGGTGTTTTCCAGGACCCTCTGGGCACGTAGGGGAGGCTCGCCTTTCTCTGGTAATAGTTCCCGCTTCCTGTACTGGAAGATGCTGCAGAAGCCTCCCCACTGTGATGCAGCGGGAACCCCTCTCAGGAGCTTTGCAGGAACCAGCCGGCATGGCCTTGTAGGAGCCCACGGAGCACTTCCGGGATTGGAATGTGAGGGTGTTTGATCAAAGCATCAGAATGTCAGGCTGGATGAATAAAAATCCTTTGGCTTGAGGGCAGTTTCTCAGGACATGGGTTTATCAGGGACTCCAGGGCATGAGGCACACTCACTGCTGGGTGGCTCTATGTAGACTGGAAAAAGTAATGCCCAGCTCTCAACAAGTTAACCACGACTTAGTTGCCCTGGAACATGCAGAGGATGAAATAAGAAGGCTGAGGAAAGTGGAGTGTGGATGAAGCCATTATGTGAGGCCAGAGGCCCATCAGGGTCATGTCCCACCAGAAGGCCCAGAGGGCACACTTTATACCAGAGCCCTCATGAACGTGCTGGTGAGAGAGACCTGCATCACTAAGAAGTGTCGGGGTTCTGTCCTCTGTAGGATGGGGATGATGATAGGAAATGTGGCCCCAGAGTTGGGCTAGTTATTATCTGTTTGAGGATGTGGCCCTGAAAAGATAGAGATCAAGTGGTGGCAGTGACCTGCAAAAGTCAGAGGGCACAGTTACCATGACAACCCCAACAGAGCAGCCAAGGTTGTGCTTGACCTGCAGGGAGTGTGGAGAAGGTTAATAGAGAGCAGTGTCTCAGGTTCAGAACAGAAGGGCAGCCAGCAAGGGCGCTGCTTGATATCTATGGAAAGAAAGCAAGAATTGAGGAGCAGGAGGCCGAGGGTGGTTGACACAATACAAAATCATAATCCATTCTCAATGCCCAGACCTCAGCCAACTTTCAGATTCACATCCCAGTGACAGAGGAGGAGTCCATATCCGTAGGAGGAAGACCCTGGAACAGCATGGAAGTGTATGCTGGCTCAATTCCCTGAGCTCTTCTGCAAAGGAACCTACAGCCATTTACTCAGGAGACTGCACACTGGGCAAGGGAAATATGCAGAATTTGGGGGAGGATTGACATTGACTGTGAGCTGACATTGATGCCCAGATTCCCACAGCACCATCATGTCCCATCACAGAGGGGCTTCCAGAGACCGGGACACATAATAGCTCATAATCCCGTAGTCCCAGCCCTGTTTATTTCCTTATTTCCTGAGTGCATAATTGGTCTTGATGCACTGGCAGCTGGAGTCACCCCCACACTGGATCCCTCGCCTGTGGAGTAAGGACTCTTATTGGGCTGAAGGCCAATGGGAAGCCTCTGAAACTGCCCCCTTCTCAACTGAATCAGAAGTGATATCACATCCCAGGGCAGGTCTTGTGGAGGTTATTGCAGGTATTGTGGGGGTAGCACCACCATTAGAGAGCTGTAGGAAGTGGGGTGGTGTTGGGGTTGCCTGTTATCTCCGTGTATTCTGTCCTTGCTAAAGCCTGATGGGGTCTAAAGAATGAACAGGATTACTTCAGACTTGACCTAGTAACAGTCTTAATTGCAGCTGCCATGCTGGCCGGATATCACTGCTAGCGGAGGTTAACAAGCCTGCAGGCCAATGGTGTGCAGCCGGGGATTTGCTGAGTGCTTTCCTTTCCAATTAGAAAGTGGATATGGAGTTATTCACATTCATATCATAGTTATTTACAGTTTCCCTGAGAGCTATTAGAACTCACCCGCCATCTATAACAGAGTCTTCAGAGATTCCAAACATTCTACAGAATATTCAATCTGTTCATTTCATTGGCAACATCATAGATTGGGATGGATGAGAAAGAAGGTGGAAAGGATGCTGGAGGCCTTGGTAAAACACATGCTCCCCAGAAAAAGGAGGACAAATCTTACAGAACTTCAGGAGTGGCCACTACAGTGAAATTTTATGGGTGTGGTGGCTAGGGGCATGCAGGGAAATTTCTTCCAAGTGAAAACAAAACAAAACAGAAAAAAAAAAAAAAAAAAAACCCGTTGCATCTTTCATCTTCACTGAAAAAAAAAAAAAGAGAGAGAGAGAGAGAGAAGCACACTGCATGGTGAATCTCTTCGGGTTCTGACAACACTACATTCCATATCGAGGTATATCATTTTGGGCACATTTTTGGTGACATACGAGGATGCCAGCTTCAAGTAGGGCCCACACAGGAAAGGACCCTGCAGCAGATCCAGCTGTGGCACAGGCAGCCACCATCCCTCAGTCCCGCTGGTGCTGGAGGTGGCAGGGGTGGGGAAAGATGTAGGATGGAGCCGAACCAAGCATTGGGGGAAAGTCATGGTGGAGGGCCTTGGATTCTGGAGTAAGATCATGTCATCCATAGTAGAGACATATGCCTCCTTCTAGAAACAACATTAGTGTTACTGGCTCTGATCAGATAGAATTCTTGGCCGGGCGTGGTGGCTGAAGCCTGTAATCCCAGCACTTTGGGAGGCCGAGGTGGGAGGATCACGAGATCAGGAGATTGAGACCATCCTGGCTAACACGGTGAAACCCCGTCTCTACTGAAAAAAAACAAAAACGAAAACAAAAAAACAAAAAACTAGCCGGGCAAGGTGGCAGGTGCCTGTAGTCCCAGCTACTCGGGAGGCTGAGGCAGGAGAATGGTGTGAACCCGGGAGGCGGAGCTTGCAGTGAGCTGAGATCTGGCCACTGCACTCCAGCCTGGGCGACAGAGCAAGACTGTGTCTCAAAAAAAAAAAAAAAAAAAGAATTCTTGACCATGGGACACCAAGAACCATGTGGTTCCAACTGCTTGTATGAATTGGCTTGAGTGATCTGCAGAGTCATAGATTGGATGGGCCCAACAGTGTCCATCATGAGATGGAAATGGTCCACGTGGATTGACCCTGAACCCCAAGGTAACACCGCATCCACGCAGAAAATATCTGCCCATGAGGTGTCAGTGAGCAACCAAGCTGACAAATGGAAGTTAGCCAGCCTTCACTGTGGGTCGCTCAGACCTGGCAGGATGGGTGCGTGCATGCAGGAACCACACTAGCTCCCTTCACGTGCCCATCCTGCCAGGTCATTCGACTGCCTTGGCAGGTGCAAGTCACTGCTGCTGGACCCATAGATAGCCTCATATTTGGAGGCTACAATGGGCCCAGCACAGCACTGACTCCCACCAACCAAGGCTGATCCAGCTGCTGCTGCTTCTGAATATCCAGCTTGTCAGTATTAGAGGGCCATGATAGGCCCTGA
>NW_022162920.1:0-3982 GCF_008728515.1 Papio anubis | reverse complement strand
AGTTTAGACTTGCATCACCCTCTGATGGCTCTCCCAGCGTTTTCTATCTTCCTCCCTAATTTCTGTCACAAGCATTTCCCCTAATAAATTCTTGCACATCTAATACTACATTAGGGTCTTCTCCGGAGACGCTAACAAGAGTGGTATCAGGAGTGTTCCAAGAACACAGGCCAAAGCATGGGGATTTGGGATGAGCTCACCCACTGCCTGGCTGGCCAAGAGGATGCCATCTGGGTTGGTGGAGGACACAGAAAGTGCATAGCACAAGGTGCAGCTGAGCAACTGTGGATCTGCCCAGCACTGACCTGAGAAGATGCCCTGGTTAGGGGAAGCTCTGGCAGGTGTGATGATAGAAGCCTCTGCACAATAATGACAGGGTGAGAAAGAAACCTACAAAGACAGTGGAGTTGGCTGAATACTACTCGGCTGTGTTGGTGTCCTATAAAAGGAGAATGAGAATCTGAGGATTGTTAACAGCAGTCGGTGGCTATGTGTGAGAGCCTCTGCAGTGTCTCATGGACAGTCCTTTATCTCCTCTAGAGGAAGGGCAGATAGCATGGAATAGCAGCTGAAGACATCATTGTGAGGGTCACAGCACTCCAGAGATGTTTGACACTCAGCCAAGGCACGCCTGTTGTGGGAAATCAGGGCCCTGCTGGGGAAACCTGAGATCCTGCAAACTGGAACAGAGTTATCCGATAGGTGTTTTCCAGGACCCTCTGGGCACGTAGGGGAGGCTCGCCTTTCTCTGGTAATAGTTCCCGCTTCCTGTACTGGAAGATGCTGCAGAAGCCTCCCCACTGTGATGCAGCGGGAACCCCTCTCAGGAGCTTTGCAGGAACCAGCCGGCATGGCCTTGTAGGAGCCCACGGAGCACTTCCGGGATTGGAATGTGAGGGTGTTTGATCAAAGCATCAGAATGTCAGGCTGGATGAATAAAAATCCTTTGGCTTGAGGGCAGTTTCTCAGGACATGGGTTTATCAGGGACTCCAGGGCATGAGGCACACTCACTGCTGGGTGGCTCTATGTAGACTGGAAAAAGTAATGCCCAGCTCTCAACAAGTTAACCACGACTTAGTTGCCCTGGAACATGCAGAGGATGAAATAAGAAGGCTGAGGAAAGTGGAGTGTGGATGAAGCCATTATGTGAGGCCAGAGGCCCATCAGGGTCATGTCCCACCAGAAGGCCCAGAGGGCACACTTTATACCAGAGCCCTCATGAACGTGCTGGTGAGAGAGACCTGCATCACTAAGAAGTGTCGGGGTTCTGTCCTCTGTAGGATGGGGATGATGATAGGAAATGTGGCCCCAGAGTTGGGCTAGTTATTATCTGTTTGAGGATGTGGCCCTGAAAAGATAGAGATCAAGTGGTGGCAGTGACCTGCAAAAGTCAGAGGGCACAGTTACCATGACAACCCCAACAGAGCAGCCAAGGTTGTGCTTGACCTGCAGGGAGTGTGGAGAAGGTTAATAGAGAGCAGTGTCTCAGGTTCAGAACAGAAGGGCAGCCAGCAAGGGCGCTGCTTGATATCTATGGAAAGAAAGCAAGAATTGAGGAGCAGGAGGCCGAGGGTGGTTGACACAATACAAAATCATAATCCATTCTCAATGCCCAGACCTCAGCCAACTTTCAGATTCACATCCCAGTGACAGAGGAGGAGTCCATATCCGTAGGAGGAAGACCCTGGAACAGCATGGAAGTGTATGCTGGCTCAATTCCCTGAGCTCTTCTGCAAAGGAACCTACAGCCATTTACTCAGGAGACTGCACACTGGGCAAGGGAAATATGCAGAATTTGGGGGAGGATTGACATTGACTGTGAGCTGACATTGATGCCCAGATTCCCACAGCACCATCATGTCCCATCACAGAGGGGCTTCCAGAGACCGGGACACATAATAGCTCATAATCCCGTAGTCCCAGCCCTGTTTATTTCCTTATTTCCTGAGTGCATAATTGGTCTTGATGCACTGGCAGCTGGAGTCACCCCCACACTGGATCCCTCGCCTGTGGAGTAAGGACTCTTATTGGGCTGAAGGCCAATGGGAAGCCTCTGAAACTGCCCCCTTCTCAACTGAATCAGAAGTGATATCACATCCCAGGGCAGGTCTTGTGGAGGTTATTGCAGGTATTGTGGGGGTAGCACCACCATTAGAGAGCTGTAGGAAGTGGGGTGGTGTTGGGGTTGCCTGTTATCTCCGTGTATTCTGTCCTTGCTAAAGCCTGATGGGGTCTAAAGAATGAACAGGATTACTTCAGACTTGACCTAGTAACAGTCTTAATTGCAGCTGCCATGCTGGCCGGATATCACTGCTAGCGGAGGTTAACAAGCCTGCAGGCCAATGGTGTGCAGCCGGGGATTTGCTGAGTGCTTTCCTTTCCAATTAGAAAGTGGATATGGAGTTATTCACATTCATATCATAGTTATTTACAGTTTCCCTGAGAGCTATTAGAACTCACCCGCCATCTATAACAGAGTCTTCAGAGATTCCAAACATTCTACAGAATATTCAATCTGTTCATTTCATTGGCAACATCATAGATTGGGATGGATGAGAAAGAAGGTGGAAAGGATGCTGGAGGCCTTGGTAAAACACATGCTCCCCAGAAAAAGGAGGACAAATCTTACAGAACTTCAGGAGTGGCCACTACAGTGAAATTTTATGGGTGTGGTGGCTAGGGGCATGCAGGGAAATTTCTTCCAAGTGAAAACAAAACAAAACAGAAAAAAAAAAAAAAAAAAAACCCGTTGCATCTTTCATCTTCACTGAAAAAAAAAAAAAGAGAGAGAGAGAGAGAGAAGCACACTGCATGGTGAATCTCTTCGGGTTCTGACAACACTACATTCCATATCGAGGTATATCATTTTGGGCACATTTTTGGTGACATACGAGGATGCCAGCTTCAAGTAGGGCCCACACAGGGAAGGACCCTGCAGCAGATCCAGCTGTGGCACAGGCAGCCACCATCCCTCAGTCCCGCTGGTGCTGGAGGTGGCAGGGGTGGGGAAAGATGTAGGATGGAGCCGAACCAAGCATTGGGGGAAAGTCATGGTGGAGGGCCTTGGATTCTGGAGTAAGATCATGTCATCCATAGTAGAGACATATGCCTCCTTCTAGAAACAACATTAGTGTTACTGGCTCTGATCAGATAGAATTCTTGGCCGGGCGTGGTGGCTGAAGCCTGTAATCCCAGCACTTTGGGAGGCCGAGGTGGGAGGATCACGAGATCAGGAGATTGAGACCATCCTGGCTAACACGGTGAAACCCCGTCTCTACTGAAAAAAAACAAAAACGAAAACAAAAAAACAAAAAACTAGCCGGGCAAGGTGGCAGGTGCCTGTAGTCCCAGCTACTCGGGAGGCTGAGGCAGGAGAATGGTGTGAACCCGGGAGGCGGAGCTTGCAGTGAGCTGAGATCTGGCCACTGCACTCCAGCCTGGGCGACAGAGCAAGACTGTGTCTCAAAAAAAAAAAAAAGATCAGAAAGAATTCTTGACCATGGGACACCAAGAACCATGTGGTTCCAACTGCTTGTATGAATTGGCTTGAGTGATCTGCAGAGTCATAGATTGGATGGGCCCAACAGTGTCCATCATGAGATGGAAATGGTCCACGTGGATTGACCCTGAACCCCAAGGTAACACCGCATCCACGCAGAAAATATCTGCCCATGAGGTGTCAGTGAGCAACCAAGCTGACAAATGGAAGTTAGCCAGCCTTCACTGTGGGTCGCTCAGACCTGGCAGGATGGGTGCGTGCATGCAGGAACCACACTAGCTCCCTTCACGTGCCCATCCTGCCAGGTCATTCGACTGCCTTGGCAGGTGCAAGTCACTGCTGCTGGACCCATAGATAGCCTCATATTTGGAGGCTACAATGGGCCCAGCACAGCACTGACTCCCACCAACCAAGGCTGATCCAGCTGCTGCTGCTTCTGAATATCCAGCTTGTCAGTATTAGAGGGCCATGATAGGCCCTGA
>NW_022162919.1:0-3983 GCF_008728515.1 Papio anubis | reverse complement strand
GATGAACCCAGTACCTCAGTTGAAAATGCAGAAATCACCGGTCTTCTGTGTCGCTCGCGCTGGAAGTTGGAGACTGGAGCTATTCCTATTTGGCCATCTTGCT
Source organism: Papio anubis (assembly GCF_008728515.1). Taxonomy (NCBI): domain Eukaryota; kingdom Metazoa; phylum Chordata; class Mammalia; order Primates; family Cercopithecidae; genus Papio; species Papio anubis. The sequence continues at coordinate 3,880 of NW_022162919.1, read as the reverse complement.
CCGCCCTCCGTGTCTTAGTTTTCTATAGCTACATAACAAATTAGCACAAACTAGTAGCTTTAAACAATATAAATTTGTTACTTCACAATTTCTGTGGATCAGAAGTGCAGAAATGGTTTAGCTGGGGTTTCTGTTAGGGGTCTCTCTCTTAGCTGCAATCAAGGTGTCCACTGAGTTGCATTCCTTTCCAGAGCATGGTGTTCTTTTTTAACCACAAGAGGTTAACTGAATTCAGCTCCTTGTGATTGTAGGGCTTGTGGGACAACAATTCTCCTTGTGATTGCAGAATTGTAGGACTGAAGTCCTTTCCAAAGTATGTTCTTTTTTAACCTCAAGAGGTTAATAGAATTCAGCTTCTTGTGTTTGCAGGGCTTCCGGGACTACAATTCTCCTCGTGAATGTAGGATTGTAGGACTGAAGTCTGCTTCCTTGCTATCTATCAGCCGGAGGTTGCTCTCAGCTCCCACAGGCCACTGGAATTGCCATGTGGCTCTTTCACAGGCTCTTTCACATGCTACTCAACTTCTTCAGAGCCAGCAAAGGAGAGTCTCTCATTCCAGTCTGGAAGACAGAGCCTTACGAAATATAACCTTATCAAAAAAGTGATCACAATTCCCTTTGTCATATTCCCATAACTCATCATCTTTGTCATAATCTATTGACTAGAAGGAAGTCACAAATTCAGCCTATGCACAAAGGGAGGAGATTAAACGAAGATGAGTCTTATCATGGGGCAATTCAGGATGTGTCAACACATCTTTATAGGTAATTTGAATTTTCTCTGAATGTTTTTGTTTGTCTTTGGTGTTTCTCAGTGTCACTCTAATGGTTTAGGTTTGGTTTTCATTGTTGTGCAGCCTATCTTCGTATATCTTGTAATGTGGATTTGTGTTTTTTCAGTAATTCTGGAAATTCTCAGACATTTTCTCTTCAGACATTGCCAGGGTAGTGCTTCTATTTGAGACCAGATAAATTATATTTCTTAACTTGGATTTTCCATGAACACATGAGTAATATAAATTTGAAACCTAGATTTGTTTGAAAGCAGTACTGTGATTTTCAGTTTCTACTACAGACTGTCATCTTTTTTTTACACCCAGAATCCCAGAGATAAATGGATTTCCTTTTAGTTTCCAATTTTTCTCAGTCAACGTGTTTACAGAAGGTAGAGCCTATTTGGTTTTGCCATCTGTATATGGGGTTTCAAATGAGCTACAGGTCCTAGGATTGGTTTGCTGTCCCTCCATATGCATCCATTGACTCCTGATTATATTTCTGGAATTGTAATTTATCCCCAGACAAGTCTTGTTTTCTACTTTCTCTTACCATTCTGGTTTCAGCTTATGATTCATTCATTTGGTTGGTTATGTTTTGCATTGTCTTTAGTGATATTTTTTTCTTTAAATTTCTGGTGATTTAGAAATTTACTTAATCTTATTTTTGTCATTATTTACACAATATCCCATTGTTTTAGAAGGGGAAGATATTTTATGATATAGTCATATTGTTAATGTGGCAGTACACATTTCTTAGCTGTTTTCAGTCATTACTTTTAATCTATTCTTGACTTTTTTTCTGAAACTTAAGTAGAACACTTCCTTTTATTCATACTGGATGTTCACTTTATGTTTCTATGCTTTCCCTTCAGCTGACCTGTGTCTTTCATATTTCAGCAAGATTATCACATAACACAGACCTTTGATTTGTTCACTTCTTCAAAGAGGGAGAACTTTTTTTGTAATATTTTTCACGGTGGGAGAGAAGGGTAGATAGAAAATTGGTTTGCTAAAATGAGAAGTAAAAAATGTTTTATTAGAAAACAACTTAAAATGCTTTATCATAACTTTAATAAATATTTTACCACAACTTTTCTTTCCTAAGCTTAAAACAATGTCTACCTTATAAATCTGAAAGTTAGAGTGACTAATTTTACCAGCTGTCAAGATAAATTTGTCAGGTCTTGGATTATGAAGGGATTTTGTGAGTAAATGACTTGCAGATCTTTTTTCATCTTCTATATTTCAGAGCTGCTTCTACTTTTAAATTAAATAAAGTCCTAGAAGATATATATCCATTTAGTGTATATACTAAATAAATATAAATATACATAATATAATCTAGTATATATACATTAAATATGTATACATATACAATATAATTTAGTATGTATATATACTAAATATATATATATATTAAAAAACTGAATATTTGAGGGTGCTAATAAGTTGCTAATTCTCTACCTACATATTCCTTCTGCTTCTACAAGATGGATAAGACTACAATGTTTGCATTTTCAACAAGTACCCCAGGTGAATCTGATACACAAAGACTTGTGGTCTTAATCTAAAAATTCCTATAATACTGGTTCAACAAACCTTTTAGTCAAAATCCCTTCCTTCTCTTCTATGCGTGTCTGTCACAGTGCCTTTGACTTTAGGTGATATCAGAAGACTGGCAGATACTGAACTGAACTGGGTTCTAAATAATTCATCTATCTGCTGATTATTCCAGGCCTAGATTAATTTGTTTCAAGTTCTGGGTCTTTGGGGTTATTCTGAACTGGCACATTTTCATTTTATTATGTTTTTAACATTGCAGTTATACATTATAATTTTGACATTTGATAACCTTCTTAGAAATGTTTAAATGTCTCCTTTGGTTGTACAATCCTACATTTTGATTCTTCCAATTCACTATCAGTCCTTTTTCTTTGTCCCTTTCTCCTTTTGCAGTCATGCTATTGAGGTTATGAGTACCCAGTATTTATTTTGTTTTTCCTTCTAGTTTTGCTACTTATATATTTTTTGCTGTTATTTTCTTTAATTATCTTATGATTTTGTATTCACTTCTTCGTATAATACCTCATGTTATTTATAGCACTGTCCAAATTGTACATAAAATACAACTGAGCATGATTAACAAGATTAAGTTATGTACTTACTTTTTTGTAATCTGATTCATTTGTCTTTTGATTAATAGCATCTTGTGACTTTAATAGAATACCTCTTTGTTTGTTTTTTTGAATTTACATACATAGTTTTTCTAGTGTTAAACTGAAAGGACCATAATTTGATCTGTAGGGTTTTTTCTATAAAATGAGTAATTTATTGTAACAGTAGCATTATAGTTAATAAGCACCTCAAAGTAGGTTATATTTGGTCACTGTCAAGACAATACTAAAATATCTTGCACTTATGGAGTTTGTTCTAAAAGGGAATAGATTAATAGCACATGGAGTCATTCAGATTTCATGTCTTTATTGTTTGAAATTAAGTCTAGGGTGATGATTTGCTAGAAAAGCTCTGCAGACACTGAAAGCTTCAGTGGGGCATGAGATATTAAATCTAGTGTCTTAAGATGTCATCCTACTGTAGGAGGGAAAGGAAACAAAAAACGAAACATAAGTAAGATGAACCAATGACTGTTTTCTTTGTTAAAGACTTCAAGCAAATTTATCTCACAGTGAAAAGGAAAACTACAACTACCCAGGGGCTTTCTTGAGCCTGTCCTTTGCTCTCCAGTGGCTACAACCAGGTATCTTGGAGATTTAGCTACAGTGCTTAGGGCTTTGGGGCAAGAGCTCTCCCAGTGTGAAACACAACACATATGCAGGGAACGACAGGTGATTAGAGGAAAAGAGCTTCAGACTAGCAGGAACACAATTGCAGCCATAAGGTTGAATTAGGAAGGAAAAAAATGTGATTTGGTGAACTGTAATCCTTGCTTCTTTGTTTACTAAAAACTTTATTTCATTCTATTTAATAAACCTGGGGACGGAGCAAGATGGCCGAATAGGAACAGCTCCACTCTCCAACTCCCAGCGCGAGCGACAAAGAAGACCGGTGATTTCTGCATTTTCAACTGAGGTACTGGGTTCATC
>NW_022162918.1:0-3985 GCF_008728515.1 Papio anubis | reverse complement strand
CTTGAGTGGCCTGTGGGATGTGGCCATCTTAATGGATTAGTCCCTGGAGTGGCCCAATGGGACCAAGGGCAGCAGGACTCCTGGCAGAATGAATTTGAATTTGGTTTTAATTTCCCCAACAACTTGTATTTCTTCAACTGTGAGTGAGACTGAGCATCTACTCGTGGGTATATTGCCTGCTTGTCCTTTTTTCTGGAAAATGCCTGCTTATGTCTTTTGGCCATTTTTATATTGGGTTGTTATATTGGATTATCATTTGTATTACAAATATTTTTTCATCAGTTTGTGATTTTTCTTTTGGCTTGGTTTATAGTTTGTTGTTGTTGTTTTGTTTTGTTTTTTTTTTGGCTACAGAAAATTTCGAAGTTTTGGACTGTCGAATTTATTTAATATTTCCCTTATGGCTACTGGGTTTTTTTGTCATAGTTCTAAAGATTCTCCCCTCTCCAAGATTAGGCCAAAGTCTCTTATGTTATTACTATGTCTAAATGTTTATGATGTCTTCTCCCTCAAAACTCCTATGTTGAAATCCGCAGTCCTAATGTGATGGTATTAAGAGGTGGGGCCTTTGGGGTCTTTGGGAAGTTGAAATTAGCACCCCACGTAAAAAAGACCACAGAGAGCTAGCTCCTTCCACGATGTGAGGACACAGCTACGCCCATCCACGAACCAGGAAGATGCCCTCACCAGATGCCAAATCTGCCAGTGCCTTGACCTTGCACTTCCCATCCTCCAGGAGTGTGAGAAATGAATTTCTGTTGTTTCTAAGTCACTCCGTTTATGGTTTGTTTTTGTTTTTGAGACAGAGTCTTGCCCTGTCACCCAGGCTGGAGTGCACTGGCGCAATCTCAGCTCACTGCAACCTCCGCCTCCCAAGTTCAAGGGATTCTCCTGCCTCTGACTCCTGAGTAGCTGGGATTATGGGCATGTGTCACCATGCCCAGTTGATTTTTGTATTTTTAGCAGAGACGGGGTTTCACCACGTTAGCCAGGATGGTCTCAATCTCCTGACCTCGTGATCCGCCCGCCTTGGCCTCCCAAAGTGCTGGGATTACAGGAGTGAGCCGCCGCCACGCCTGGCCGTGTTAAATGTTTTGTCCCAGTGTGCTGTCACAGAGTCTTTTGTGACTTTGTCTTCTTATCATTCCACAGAGAGAACCATCTAGACTGTGCCCTAACGCAGTACGCTCTATGGCCTCCGATGAGCATAGATAACTGCCAGCTGAGAGGCTCTGAAGACTGGCCCAGCACCTAACTTCCCTTCCTCCCTCCCTCCTTCCCCGCCTGACCTCAGCCGGCTGTACCTTTCTCTCCAGTCTCCTTGGCATGTCCGACCACCTCCTTCACCACTTCCTCCACGGCATGAACTGAACAGAGGAGACAAGTCCAGAGTGAGGTCTCAGAGCAGGCCCGCTGCCCTCCCAGTCCAGGGTGAGGGCTCAGATCAGGTCCACTGCCTTCCCAGTCCAGGGAGAGGTCTCAGAGCAGGCCCGCTGCCCTTGAGTCCAGGGTGAGAGTTCAGAGCAGGCCCACTGCCCTCCCAATCCAGTGTGAGGGCTCAGAGCAGACCCATGCCCCCCAAGTCCAGGGTGAGGACTCAGAGCAGGCCCATGCCCCCCAAGTCCAGTGTGAGGACTCAGAGCAGGCCCATGCCCCCCAAGTCCAGGGTGAGGGCTCAGTGCTGGCTTATCCTCACAATGGACCTATAAATCCCTGGACATCCACGGTGGGGCTCTGGGATGCCACCCCCAGCCAGGACAGACTGGCTCACAAGAAGGACCTTCATCCACAGCAGGTTTCAGTAGGAGATGCTGGGCCCTGGCTGCCGGAAGACGAGCTCAGTAAGCCCCATGAGGGCACGGGTCCTTGAAACCCCTTGGCCCTGCCCGGCCTGGAATGGCAATGAGCAGACCATCTTGCCAGCTGAGACATGAAGCCCAGGCTGGGCCTGTGTGCCAGGTCACACCCCTTTCAGGATGTGCTGGTGCCTGCCTCAGGTCGGTTTCCCACGCCTCATCCAGTAAAACCACATCTCTCAAAGCAGTTCCTCCAACAAGAGGGAATTCTCTGCCTACTTCAGGGTTTTTTAAAGTGTGGGTGGTAGCGTGCTAGAACTGAAAGATTTCGGAGTCAGAAGCAATGGTTCTTACTCTAACTCTACCTTCCACCTCTGGGTTCCCTCATCTTTAGAATGGGAATTTGTTGGGATGATGAGACCCAACACCAGGTTGTGGGGGCGACAAAGTCCCACGGAGACAAACAAATGAGAAAAAGACAGTTTGAGAGAGAAAATAGGACCAAGAGGTCATCGTGACGTGTGGAGGTTGCAAAGGCCCCGAGCTCTGGGAGCCCACCTATTTATTGGTGATCTAGCAAGGAAACAGGTGGTGAGGATGTGGGGGTTGAAAGGAAAAGGTGTATCAAGTGGATGAGAAAGGTATGGCTACTTGAGATAATGGGAGTGCTGGAAGCAAGGAGCCAGCAAGTCTAGCAGACATGCAAGCACCTGCCTCAGCTTCTCTCCCAACACTCAGCTTTTCTCCCAACAGGAATCATAGAAACTCAGAGGCTAGTGAAAGGTTAAAGCAGGTGGTCCACACCAGCTGCAGAGTCAAAAACAAAATATGCATCTACTGCCATTTAGAAAGAGGACACAAACTCAGGCAAGACTTTTTCACACAATGACCCACAGGTGAGGTCTGGCTGGGCCTCCCCACACACAGCTGCTGACTTCTGCCTACAAAATACACTTTGGGACTGGGCACGGTGGCTTACGCCTGTAATCCCAGCACTTTGGGAGGCCAAGAGGAACGGATCACTTGAGGCCAGGTGTTTGAGACCAGCCTGGCCAACAGGGAGAAACCCCGTCTCTGCTAAAAATACAAAAATTAGCCGAGCATGGTGGTGGGTGCCTGTAATCCCAGCCACCCAGGAGGCTGAGGCAGGAGAATCACTGGAACCCAGGAGGCAGAGTTTACAGTGAACCGAGATCCCACCACTACACTCCAGCCTGGCGGACAGAGCAAGACTACATCTCAAATACAAATAAAAATCTAAAAAAACATGCTGTAGGGAACTTGGATGACATTGAAAATGTCCTTTTTGACTTTGAACAGATCAGACTTGGTGACTTGTTAAGAAATCTTTGAAACTTTAAAGTTATGGTAAAAATAAAAATCCATCTTCCTTTTCCTGCATAGGTTATTCAGAATAGGCCGTTTTGACAAGAAAGGTTCCGCAGATCTCCAGAGGGAAGGGTCCAAGCTGCCAGTGTTCACCCAGCACCAGGACCCATGCCCTGCCCCCAGGAGACCTCCCCAGCTCTGCACCCCTCAACTCCGTGCTGTTCTGGTTGGGCTGCAGGCCAGGGTTCCTGAGGGGCCAAGGCCTCCCCCCAGGTCCTCACTTGCCTACTAAGATCCGCCTCCAACAGACCCAGTCTGCCCCAGATCCCCCCAGCCCAGGTAGAAAGGAGCCCCAGGTCCTCACTGGCTCCCTCGGTGGCCTTCTCGGTGCGGTGGGCCAGGCCCTCAGCAGCCAGCTTCCCCAGGCCTCCCAGCATCGTGTGGCAGCAGACAGTGGCCAACTAGGATGCTGAGGACTGGCCCAACGTGCTTTTATAGCTGCCTCTGGTGCCTGTCTATGCCCTGGCCCCAGCCCAGTAGGAGGCTGGACAGGTGAGTCAGAGAGGGCGGCAGCAGGAAGGGGCTGGGCGGAACCACCCTGGCACTGGGGTGGCAGCATCCCCTGACAGCATGAGACTTCTGTAACCCTGTCCTAGGGACCCCATGAAGGATAGGGGCAGGGAACAGGGCTGAGGCTGGACAGGAGAGATCTGGACATGCCTCTTCCTTGAGGCAGGGGGCGTGAGTGCCAGCCCCCCGAGACCAAAGCTTCCCAAGCCTGTGGGCACGGATATGTACCTGGAGACAAGGCCCAGGATTCTAAGCCTGCTGCTCCATGTCTCCAGTATGGCCCAGTGGGG
>NW_022162917.1:0-3986 GCF_008728515.1 Papio anubis | reverse complement strand
GATGTGATCCCAGCATTATAGGTGAGACCTGGAGGGTGGGAGGTGGTTGGATCATGAGGTCAGTTTCTCATGAATCATTTAGCACCGTCCCCTCAGTGCTGTTCAGGGCCCCTCAGAATAACTCCCTTCCAGGTTTGGAAGGTGATTGAAATCAACAAGAATTTATCTCCAAGTGTTTTCCAGGTGCCCCTGAAATTCCAGCTATGAGAGCGGCTGAGGCAGAAGGATATCTTGAGTCCAGGAGTTAGATTTTAGCCTGAGCAACATTTGAGGCCAGCCAGGGAAACATATCAAGATTACATCTAAAAAACAACAACAACAAAAGATCCACGTATGCTTGTGGTGATCACCTAGTCTGTGAAATAAGTAGACACTGGGGCCTTAGCAATGCAGAGATAGGTGGAATCAAGACATAATCTCTTGCATTCCACACATCACAGGCACAAAATACACATAAGAAGGGCTTTCTTTAACAAGAAAGAGAGATAACATATGGCTATGTAGCAGATTCTTTTATGGGAAGGCCTTGAAACTACATAGCTGGCAAGTTAGACTGATACCATTAGCCCCAGAAAGCAGCAAATGGGTCTTGGCAGGAATAGATCCTCACCCTGGAGTGGGCTTTGTTCAGCTGGTGGTAGGTGTGTCACCAAATTAACTGGGGTCCCCTCACCTGGGGCAGTAAAAGCAAACATCCACACTGAGATTGTAGTGGGAGAAAGGAGGACATTTGTGTGTAGAGAGCCAAACAAGGTGAATCGGGCAGCTCACGCTTAAGACCCAACCTTTTTGATGTCTCACAAGCAAGGATTTTTAAAGGCGGGGGCAAATTTCAGGAAAGCAGAGTTACAGGTAACATCATAAATCAATGCCTAGAAGTGATACACTGCTTCGGCCTTAAAAGGTGGAAAATCATGATGAGGGAGCTCATAGGTCTTAGGCAGATTTAAAGATTCTCTGATTTGTGATAGATAAGAAAGCAAAGCTTCCTTACACAGTTGGGGGGAGTAGAGAGGAATGTTCAGGCCTGGCCTGTGGACTTGACTCTCTCCAGCTCCTCAGGAAGAAAGTTAGAACAAAGAACAGCAGTCTGAGTTCAGTCCTCAGTTTCCCCTTTATAAGGTCTCCCTGTCAGTGGATCTATTAGGTGGGAATCTATATTTCTGAAAAACAACTCAGGGACATATGTTAAGATGTTATTTTCAGTTTCTGTAGAGAATCAAAGATGTTGTGACTCTAACTTCCTTGGTATTGTTTTAAGCTATCATTACCTTCTTGTTTATAAGGTCACTCATTTGCTTTTTAGGGCTGACCAGGTGCCTGGAATTTCTCTTGAAGGAACTGAAGGTTTTTCTTTATTTCCAGGTTGAGAGGCCCTGGCAGGCTTCTAAGAGAGGTCCCTGCTTCATCTCAGATGCAAATGCTTGGAGTGCTACAAAGAACTGAATGGGAGGTACTGCAACCATGTGGACCACTGAGTCACATTTCTTTACACCGGAAAATGCACCTGCTCAAAATGTCCAACAATGGTCAGAGAGACATCCTCCTCAAAGGAAGAGTTCCATAGAGAATTACAATAGCCAATTGAAACACTGAGTGTATAAAGCAAAAGTGGGGAAACAAGCACGAAGGGTGGGCTTATACACCTTCATGAGTGTGCTCACACTTGACATGAGTGTATCCTGTCTTTTCCTGGTGGATCAGGGGAAGGTGCTGGTGTGATCTACATATATTCCTTCCCATGGTGGGAGGACACTGGAATGATGACTGTAATTCACCTTACTTTTCTCATACCTGATGCAGTGGTCCCAGGACTAGGGATGCAAATAGAGTCCAGAAACAGGAATTATTCCTAAGCAAGAAACTGTAAATATATTTTATGTCCTTTATGTAATAATTCCTAAGGGCCTGGAGAAGTAGGTTGTGCCTTCACTGCATCTGGCAAAGTTGGGGCTAACACTGAATGCAGCTGTATTGCCTGGGGTCAGATAACCACCCAGTTCTCTACCTGCATAACCCTCCCCTCTATGAACTGGAATGGATGATGTGAGACAATTGCTAAAACAGTATTGGTTCCTGCAGTCCAAGCCAGCACAGCAGCAGAACCTAGTGTTCCTTCCGAAATTATAAATGTTTAGTATAAATGAAGAGAAGGAGAAATAGTAGCTGAGGGTAAATGAATGAACACATGGGTTATGTAATGAGGAAAATCCAATGTTACATGAACTACTCGAAAGAGGTATAAGTAAGAAAGAGTATTGTCTCTTAGCTCGATTTCTCCAGATGCCTGAAAGGTACAGCCATGTGTTGCTGAGAGTATTCCTGTTTTTGGACTGCACTGGGATAATTGTTAATGACCAAAGAGGATTCTGGTAATGTGCCAGGATCTTTTCACTGTTATCATTCTTCTGGTGTAGGAGATCTGTGATTGGCCAGGCACAGTGGCTCATGCTTTTAATTCCGTCAGTTTGGGAGGCAATGGTAGGAACATTGTTTAAGGCCAGGAGTTTGAGACCAGCCTGGGCAAAATAGTGAGACCCATTCCTACAAAATATTTAAAAATTAGTTGGACATGGTGGTGTGCACCTGTAATGCTATCTACTCAGGAGGCCGAGGCAGAAGGATCACTTGAGTCCAGGAATTCGAGGTTACAGTGAGCTGTGATTGTGCCACTGCATTCTACCCTGGTCAACAGAGCAAGAGATTATCTCTAAAATAAAATAATAAATATTATAAAAAGAGATAATGTGGTCAAAACCAGGATGTGATCTGTGTCCAATAAAAATATTTGATCTTTGTCCCTGTTTCCTGACAACCGGGTTCTAGAACATTTGCAATCTCCTCAGTGATAAACATGACTTCAATATGGCAATGAGATGACTATGGGGTGAGGGGCTCCTAGATAGCTTCAGAATGGGGGCTGGTTGCCAGAAACACGAAGCTGTGATTAGAGGATTGGAACTTTTAGCCCCATCCCTAAAGTCTGGGAAGGAAAGAGAGGCTCCAGGTTGAGTTCAGTCACACAATGGCCGGTGATTTAATTAATCTTTCCAAACAATGAAATTTAATAGAAACCTCTAGAGATTGGGTTTCGGAGAGCTTCCCAGTTGGTGAGCACATCCGTGTGTCCACGTGTTAGGAGGATGGTGAACTCCATCTCCATGGGGACAGAGGCTCCTGTGCTCAGAACCCTTCCAGACCTTACCCTGTGCACCTCTTCATCTGGCTGCTTATTTGTATCCTTTATAACTACTGTCGTTTGAATGTTTCCCCAAAAAAGCCTGTGTTGGATATTTCATCCCGAATGCAACATTTTTAAGAAATGGGACCTTTGAGAGGTAATTGAACCATCAGAGCTCTGCCTTCATTAATGGGTTAAGGCTCATCATAAAAGGACCTGAGGCTGTGAGTTTGACCTCCTTTTCCCCCTACCTCTCACCCTCTCTTGCCCTTTTGTTTTCTACCAGATACAGTCCCTTGATCTGGGAATTCCCATCCTTGACACCATGAATGAAACAAATTTCTGTTTGTTATAAGTTATCCAGTCTCAGGTGTTCTGCTATAGTGGCATAATTTAAACCAGAGGTCCCTAACCCCCGGGCTGCAGACTGGTAGAAGTTCCTGGCCTGGTAGGAACCAGACCACACAGCAGGAGTTGATTGATGGGCGAGAGAGCATGAGCATGACCACCAGAGTTCCGCCTCCTGTCAGATCAGTGGTGGAATTAGATTCTCATAGAGGCACGAACCCTATTGTGAGCTCTGCATGCGAGAGATCTAGGTTGCATGCTCCTTATGAAACACTAATGCCTGGTCATCTGAGGTGCAACAGTTTCATCCAAAACCATTTCCCTCTGCTTTCCGCCACCTCCACTGGTCCATGGAAAAACTGTCTTCGATGAAACTGGTCACGGGTGCCAAAAAGGTGGGGATTTAAATCATAACAGTAAAAAAGCTCCAATACTGAGTGTGAAAGGAAAGTAAAAT
>NW_022162916.1:0-3986 GCF_008728515.1 Papio anubis | reverse complement strand
GCTGTAATTAAGCATGAGACAGGAAGAAGGGATCAGAGTGGTGCCAAATATTAAATATTCATCTAAATCTATTCACCACAATGCCACGCTGTCACCTGCTTCATTTTCTGTCCTTAAAAGACACAATAGTTAGGTCTCAAAATAGACAACCTGTTTTACTGATGCTTAGCTACAAAGGAGCCAGCTACATATCCAAAGAGAGATATGGGAAAACAGAAAATGTCCACGAGCGATCGGGTGGGAGGGCAGCTGCAGCAGCACCTGGCTCTGTTGCGTTGTGAGCCAGCCATGTGGGCTGGACAGCTCATTTAGTCCCTGAAATTACATCATTTAAGATTTTTGTTGCAGTTACTTTGATAAATTCTCCCTCCTGTGCATCTCGAGGTCATATTAGCAACTATTGCTACAAATGCAAAGAAATGGGGTATCATCCATGCTAGTCACCCAATTCCTACCACCAAAGCTTCAGGGCCCCCCAGTCTGATGAAAGCTTCTATCGCCCTAAAGCCGACTCTGGAGATGAAGTCCGAGCTGGGAAAAGGCTCTGTCACCCGCAAATCCACACCACAGGGCCCTCTGCAGTTGTGTGTAAGGAATTCTTGGCCTGTCCTGGGGTTTGGGGAAATCAGGATGCAAGCAGATACCGTAGGCTCTGCCACGGGACCCTGAAGTCTGTGGAACCTCAGAGGAACATGGACACATGGCTGCACGAGTCCCACAGGTTGAACCTCGATGGGCGCCCGTATCAAGAACACAGACACGCCAGGAGAGGCAGCCGATGCAGGCAACACTTGCAACCCCAGCACGCGGCAGCGTCTGAGTGTGGGGGTCTCTGGCCAGGCTCCACCACAACTGCCATATTCTGTGACAAAATTTTAAATATAGGTTTTAACTAGTTAAGACTCTTAACTTGTTTTACAGATAAACAGAACACAGGGTACCAACAGGCTCCAAAATACTTCACCTAGAACCAAGTCTAGAATGCAGATGGCTGCTGCTCTGAGTGTGATGAGTCCCCTGTAGTGCCATAAATCCTAGATCTAGGTGACTAAGTGCTCTTCCCACACCAGAAGGCACCCTGAGGCTCTGAGGGCACCCTTTGTCCCCAGGTCAGTCTGTCAGCCCCAGCAGAAGCTTCTAGAGTAAGAGCCTGTGGATTTGTACTGGACAGATGTAAACCAGGCAAAGTCACAGGGGCTCATCCTGGAAGCCCATCGGTTTATCCACTCATGCCCTGGAGAGCCCTGCCCCCAACTCCACACCCGCAGTCACGCTGAACCCAAGAACTGGCTTCTAGGCCCTTAAGCCACTCCCACCTCCCACTCTCCCCTGGACAGACCCTTCTCAAACCATGAGGCCCAGAGTAGCCTTAACAGGTGGTCCCAGCAGAACTGGCTGCTGCATTTTCTTCCTGGCAAATGAGTCAACAGTTACCCAAGTAGAGCAACCAAACAGGATGTTTTTCCACTTAAAAGGTCTCATTTCTGTCCATTTAGGATTGATGTGTGTGTGTGTGTGTGTGTGTGTGTGTGTGTGTGTGGTGGCAGAAGTTCTCTTGTCACTCAGGCACAGTGCACCATAAGTACAGTGGTGCTATCACAATTCACTGCAGCCTCAACCTCCCACAGTGGCTGGGACCACCGGGGAACACCTGCTATTCATTTTTGTGATCCAGGGTCTTGCACTGCCATTGCCAGGGCACAATTCTGAAACTCTGGGCTCAAAACTGGGTTGCTCCACCTCAACCTCTCCCAATTGTGGGATTCCAGGTGTGAGCCATATGCTTGGCTAGGGGTGTGTTTTGCTGACTTTATTACTGGGTTTAACACATGAGATTCCACTGACACAGGTACTGGCACATCTCACGAAAGCAAGGCACCTGCAGATCTCAAGTTCTGTCCAGGCAAGATCAGCCACACCTAAGGGCAGGCAGGGCGGGCAGGCCCTCCCTCAGTGAAGCCTAAGAGCAAATGCAGCAGCCTCAGGGCTGGGGGAGACAAAATAAAGAGATTAGGCACGTAATTACAGTGTTGAGGAGTCATTATGGCACTTTGAGAACCATCTGCTTTTTAAAACATGCCATAGCTGCTGGTTCAACCTCAAAAGTCACCAGATTCCTGAGACAGGCACTCAGAGGCACGGCTTTCTCTGGGTGCCAGCACTGGCGGCCCTAACAGCTCAAATGACATCAACAAAACATTTTCTCTGGAAGAAGACACTCAAGTCAGCCAAATAGTTTCTTCTTCTAAATCAGGGCAACCTACTACAACACTGAGCAGGTACAGTGTGTTCAAGTATCCTTAAGTAGTATCCTAGGTTTCCCAAATCACTAGCTGAAAGGGAAGTCAGGTGGGAAACATTTGGGGCCAGCCTACCTCCAGCCTCCCAACAGAACTAGAGGGAAGAAAAAGCCACAGCCTCCCTCCCCAACTGAATTTAGGGTCCCAGGAAGTCCCATAAGGACAGGATGAACTCAGGGGTCACCATCACACACGGGGAGATAAATCTGCACGGAATCTTTACACTGCTTTTTCTCGGAGAGGAAATACCAAGCATCTATACAGATCTACAAACACAGAAAACCCCTCCCCGGCTGACAGATCTGTCCCTCTTATAAGTTCTAAAACCCTTGACTTCCATCCTATAATATAGTAGCCAATTCTCATCCCCCTGTCCCTAAAAGTGAAAAGGCCAAGTTTCCTTTTTACACCTTGGGCATGTCCCACAGGACACCAGACTGCGGCACATCTCAGCCCTCTGGGCTGTGTCCCGGGGTGTGTCCTCAGCCTTCCTCCACTGTTGCTATGCTAACATAGAATAAACTTTCTGTGAATGGGCTGAGAACTATCTCAGAGACACTTCTGGTATACAGGAAGCATTCTCTCCTGCGGGTATAATGAAATCATGTGGAATTACAAAATGCCACTTTAGTAAAGGCCGAAGGAATATAGGGTTTGATGTGCTTTAAAAAAAAAAAAAAAAAAAAAAAAGGAACGTTCTATTTATCAATGGACCATGAAAGCCCATTACCCCCTTCTGCAGTGACGTCAACTGGGACGAGGGGCCCCCTCCTGTGGATGCAGCAAAGGCTACCCTCTGACCCCACTTCCCAGAGTCCAGGCTTCCTGCTGCTCAGGGAACAGCAACCCCAGCTTTATGGGGCTCAGGCCATCAAACCCAACTCCTATCTATGCTGGAGAATCACCCCAGGGACTAGCGAAATGGCAGGTACAACTGTCACCTCATCCCCTTAAAGGAGAAAAGGCACCTTCCACTCTTCTTCCTGCTGGTGGGAACAGGGGCAGGAGCTGGAGGGTCAGGAGTCGGGCAGCAGGAGGGAAGCAGCCTGGGTCCCTGCTAGTCACAGATGGCAAACGCCACCCAGCCCCGACCTTCACGTTGCAGAGAAGAAATCCTTCTCTTTTGTCAGGTCCTTGTTAGAAGTTTGCACCCATTCCTTTAAAAAAAAAAAAAAAAAAACTCAGATACAACATGGGTGTTTTGCTGACAATATTTCAATTACCTGGGGGCCTTGGGTTGAGTGATGCCAAAAGAGGAAACTGAACCCTGTTATTCAAGAAACCACCTTCAAGCCCCATCTACCCTCCCAGGCTGTCACCTTACGGTGTTTGTGTGCTGGATGATTATTTTTAGCAATAACTGCTCTTAAGAGCTAGGTGTACAGAACAGACAAGAAGTCAGCTCGGGTTGAGGGAAAACAGGAACAGATCCCTCTCTCTGCAGGATGGTGGAGGAGGGACCTTCAGTACCTGGATTTGCAGGATGCTGGATCTCTGAGAGCATCTCTCACAGCCTAAGTACGGCCAGACCCTCCTCTGTCGCAGCCTGTTCAGGAGAAGGCAGCACCTACCCTAGAGACCCACAGCCCTATG
Organism: Papio anubis; assembly: GCF_008728515.1. NCBI lineage: Eukaryota > Metazoa > Chordata > Mammalia > Primates > Cercopithecidae > Papio > Papio anubis. The sequence continues at coordinate 93 of NW_022162916.1, read as the reverse complement.
TGGGGTTCAGCTGGAGCTGAACTTTCCTCCCTTGGTAAGAGCCAGCGCCAGGGGTGAGGAGAGGAGAGAAGCAGCAGGCATGAGGGGCACTGT
>NW_022162915.1:0-3987 GCF_008728515.1 Papio anubis | reverse complement strand
GAAAAGGCAATTATCTTTTCCATCTCTAAAATATCTGGTAGGGCATTCAAGTTCTTTCAATGTATAACCATTATCAACCCTTTCTGTCTCAGGTCCTATCACTTTGTAGTAATATGTATGCTGAGTTATTCTCCAATCATACTGTTCACTTTTTCTGGTTTCCATAATTTTTCCAATTTCAGTCTCTCTTTCTATTACAGTTACTTCCAGCCACCAACAAATCTAGCATAACATTTTCTATTTATCTCTAAAGATTTAGCTGAAAACATTACATCACACTGAGGCACTTTCCATTCTCCTAGACAGAAGTAACACCCTCCACTGTCTCTGTAATTTCCATATACCTCTGCCGATTACTTCTTTCTATAAATCTCCTTTTATACCCTGCTTTTCTTGCAAACTCTGTCTTCATATTTCCTTATATTCAGTGCATGTGTGGCACACTGTGCATGCACAATAAATGTTAATGTATTAAAAACATGAATAAATACGTGATAGATGAGTCAAAATGTATTATTTAATCCATTGAGTAAATATTACTTAAATATGCTTAAGTTACTTTACAAATCACTAACCAGTCTCTGAAGAAGAGTATTACACCACGCTGAGTGCTGAGATTTTGTGTTAATATATGTATGTTGGTGTCTATGTGTATATAGATGCTAAAGGTAATTTTGTATAAATTATGCAATAATCAAATAATATTGAACTCATAATTAATTGGAAATTTTAAAAATTACTAAATCTTCCAAATAAATAAAAAATATAACCCATAATCTTTTTGAAGGAGAATGAGCTTAGGACAAATAAAAGGTAATGTTCTAATACTACTTTATTTTCATATAGCAATATTAAATACAATATATATTACTGGCATATACTTAGCTCTACTATGCTATAGGGACAGGCACTAGGTTATAAGTGCTTTTCATAAAATGCTTAATTTGTCACTCCATACACTATAAAAAATAGCCCCATTGCTAGTGTTCAATTGTTCAACAGGCACAGCAGAGTTCATCAGTTTACTTTTATTGTCCATAGAGTTCAAAATTATAGCACTAGGCCATGAGAAGTAAAAGTGGTGAAGTGTGCATGGGTAGAGACTTGTTAAGCTGGAATCCCAAACCAGGTCTGCTCAAACTAGAACCTCCGCTTTTACCAATATTTTATTCTGCTGTCTACTACTCCAAAGGAAATTTCTCATTTACATGAAAGAGTGTTATTTTCTCTTAAGTCTGCAGGATTTATTTTTCATTTACCTGATTGGTTTATACAATGTTTGAAATAAAACTAAAGCCAAAGAAAATGATATTTGGGCCAGTAGTCTTATTGTTCCATGTTTGACTTATCACTGACATTTTGAATAATGTACGTAGTTGCTCATGCTGTTGATAAAAAATTACCATCAATAAAATCAATACATCTTTATTTCTGCCTTCATTTCGTTATGTACTCAGTAGTCATTCAGGAGCAGGTTGTTCAGTTTCCATGTAGTTGAGCGGTTTTGATTGAGTTTCTTAGTCCTGAGTTCTAGTTTGATTGCACTGTGGTCTGAGAACCCAGTTTATTTACACAATTTCTGTTCTTGTACATTTGCTGAGGAGTGCTTTACTTCCAATTATGTGGTCAATTTTGGAATAAGTGTGTGTGGTGCTTTGAGAAAGAATGTATATTCTGTTGATTTGGGGTGGAGAGTTCTATATAGATGTCTATTAGGTCTGCTTGCTGCAGAGCTGAGTTCCATTCCTGGATATCCTTGTTAACTTTCTGTCTCGTTGATCTGTCTAATGTTGACAGTGGAGTGTTGAAGTCTCCCATTATTATTGTATGGGAGTCTAAGTCTCTTTGTAAGTCTCTAAGGACTTGCTTTATGAATCTGGGTGCTCTGTGTGGGTGCATATATATTTATGATAGTTGTCTTCCTGTTAGATTGATCCTTTTTACCATTATGTAATGGCCTTCTTTGTCTCTTTTTGATCTTTGATGGTTTAAGTCTCTGTTTTATCCAGAGACTAGTATTGCAACCCCTGCTTTTTTGTTCTCCATTTGTAGTAAATCTTCCTCCATCCCTTTATTTTGAGCCCTATGTGTAATGCTCTGCGTGTGAGATGGGTCTGCCTGAATACAACAGACTGATGGGTCTTGTGGCTCTTTATGCAGTTTGCCAGTCTGTGTCTTTTAATTTGGGCATTTAGTCCATTTTACATTTTAAGGTTAATGTTGTTATGTGTGAACTGATCCTGCCATTGTGATATTAACTGGTTATTTTGCTCGTTAGTTGATGCAGTTTCTTCCTAGCCTAAATGGTCTTTGTTTTGGCATGTTTTTACAATGGCTGGTACCGGTTGTTCCTTTCCATGTTGAGTGCTTCCTTCAGGGTCTCTTGTGGGCAGGCCTAGTGGTGACTAATCTCTAAGCATTGCTTATCTGTAAAGGATTTTATTTCTCCTTCACTTGTAAACTTAGTTTGGCTGGATATGAAATTCTGGGTTTAAATTATTTTCTTTAAGAATGTTGAATATTGGCCCCACTCTCTTCTGGCTTGTAGGGGTTTCTTGCTGAGATCTGCTGTTAGTCTGATGGGCTTCCCTTTGTAGGTAACCCGACCTTTCTCTCTGGCTGCCCTTAAGATTTTTTTCCTTCATTTTCAACTTTGGTGAATCCTGGCAATTATGTCTTGGAGTTGCTCTTCTCGAGTATGCTGTGGCATTCCTGTATTTCTGATTAAGAAAATGTGGCACATATACACCATGGAATACTATGCAGCCATAAAAAGGATGAGTTTGTGTCCTTTGTGTAGGGACATGGATGCAGCTAGAGCCATGTTTCTGGCAGCTATCCACAGAACAGAAAACCAAGCCATATGTTCTCACTCATAGGTGGGAACTGAACAAGTGAGATCACTTGGACTCAGGAAAGGGAACATCACACACGGGGGTCTATCATGGGGGAGGGGGGAGTGGGAGGGATTGCCATTGGGAGTTATACCTGATGTAAAATGACGAGTTGATGGGTGCTGGCAGAGTTGATGGGTGCAACATGGCACAAGTGTACATATGTAACAAACCTTCACGTTATGCACATGTACCCTAGAACTTAAAGTATAATAATAAAAAATAATTAAAAAAAAAAACTTATATGTCTCTAAAGTTGACCTCTAAATAATTCGACCTCTAAAATGTCTCAATTTAAGCTTAAATCATTGTAAAATATATAGTGTACAGCAAATTGTAAATATTGACATAAAAGTTGTATCTTCTTTGAGATATATCCATTTTGGTTCTCATGAAAAATCGATATTAAAATACTTATATAAATTCAAAAAAAAATCAATACAGTAGGTGCCTTAAGTTAATTTCACATACAGAGTCATAAAAATATGAGATATACACACTGAGAAATTTGCAGTTTAATTGTATTTTTTTCTTTTAGTGTATTTACTTTTAAATATATATCCTGCTTCACATATTGAATAGTACACATTTCTTGGTGAAGCCTAGTTAAGGCTTTTTTTTTTTATAACAACAGATTATAAACCTCTATTTTATTATAATTTTAGACACCCTATTATTTCCTTTTAAAGGATTTATATCTTTTATGGTAGTTTATTTGAAAAATTTTGTTAGGCACATTTTTTTTTCAAATAATACCTTACATTTGATTATCTTTTGCTCTCAGAAGAGCCATGTGCTTATCTCATACTATAAAAGTTTGTGTTTTTAGATATGTTGGAGATAATTCTATATTGTGAGGGTTTTGTAGAAAAAAAGAAACTTCAGAGAGTTTTTATTTTTAGGGTTTACCTCATTATATCAAGTCTAAAGAGAATTAAAGAGATGGTAAACTCAGTATTGGAGGAAAAATGTGATATTGCTTAATTGCCCTTTGGGCCTTTACTTTGGTTGCTGATAATTTTTATCTGCTTTTGAACTACGTAATATAATTTATATTTAATGCTCATGAGCTTAGCTAATCATTAAAACTAAC
>NW_022162914.1:0-3993 GCF_008728515.1 Papio anubis | reverse complement strand
TTTGAATTTGTTTGCTCTTGCATCTCTAGTTCTTTTAATTGTGATGTAAGGGTGTCAATTTTTTATCTTTTCTACTTTCTCCTGTGGGCATTTAGTGCTATAAATTTCCCTCTAAACACTGCTTTAGCTGTGTCCCAGAGATTCTGGTACATTGTGTCTTTGTTCTCATTGGTTTCAAAGAACTTATTTATTTCTGCTTTTTGTTATTTACCCAGTAGCCATTTGGTTTTCATCTCTTTCATTTCGTTTATGACCTTCTCTGCATTAATTACTCTAGCCATCAATTCTTCCACTTTTTTTTCAAGATTTTTAGTTTCTTTGTGCTGGGTACGTAATTCCTCCTTTAGCTCTGAGAAGTTTGATGGACTGAAGCCTTCTTCTCTCATCTCATCAAAGTCATTCTCCGTCCAGCTTTGATCCGTTGCTGGCGATGAGCTGCGCTCCTTTGCCGGGGGAGATGCGCTCTTATTTTTTGAATTTCCAGCTTTTTTGCCCTGCTTTTTCCCCTTCTTTGTGGTTTTGTCTGCCTCTGGTCTTTGATGATGGTGACGTACTATGGGGTTTTGGTGTGGGTGTCCTTCCTGTTTGTTAGTTTTCTTTCTAAAAGTCAGGACCCTCAGCTGTAGGTCTGTTGGAGATTGCTTGAGGTCCACTCCAGACCCTGTTTGCCTGGGTGTCAGCAGCAGAGGCTGCAGAAGATTGAATGTTGTTGAACAGCGAGTGTTCCTGTCTGATTCTTGCTCTGGAAGCTTCGTCTCAGGGGTGTACCCCACTGTGTGAGGTGGGAGGTGTTGGTCTGCCCCTAGTGGTGGATGTCTCCCAGTTAGGCTACTCAGTGGTCAGGGACCCACTTGAGCAGACAGTCTGTCCGTTGTCAGATCTCAACCTCCATGTTGGGAGATCCACTGCTCTCTTCTAAGCTGTCAGACAGTGTCTTCTATATCAGCAGAGGTTTCTGCTGCTTTTTGTTTAGTTTTGCCCCGTCCCCAGAGGTGGAGTCTACAGAGACAGGCAGGCCTCCTTGAGCTGCTGTGGGCTCCACCCAGTTGGAGCTTTCTGGAGGCTTTGTTTACTTAAGTCTCAGCAATGGCAGGCTCCCCTCCACCAGCCTTGCTGCTGTCTTGCAGTTCGATCTCAGACTGCCATGCTAGCAATGAGGGAGGCTCGCGTGTGTGGAACCCTCCCAGACTGGTGTGGGATATAATCTCCTTGTGTGCCATTTGCTAAGAGCCTTGGTAAAGTGCAGTATTAGAGTGGGAGTTACCCGATTTTCCAGATGTTGTGTGTCTCAGATTCCCTTGGCTAGGAAAAGGGATTCCCTTCCCCCTTGAACTTCCCAGGTGAGGCGATGCCTCACCCTGCTTCAGCTCTCACTGATCGGGCTGCACCAGCTGAGCAGTATGGATTGTCTGGCACTCCCCAGTGAGATGAACCCTGTACCTCAGTTGAAAATGCAGAAATCACCCATCTTCTGTGTCGCTTTCACTGGGAACTGGAGGCTGGAGCTGTTTCTATTCACCATCTTGCTCCGGGACCTGGATAAGTTCTTTAGTGGTGATTTCTGGGATTTGGGTGCACCTGTCACCAGAGCAGTGTACACTTTACCTAATATGCCGTCTTCTATCACTCATCCCTCTTCTGCCATTCCCTGCTGAGTCACCAAAGTCCATTATATCATTCGTATGCCTTTGCATCCTCATAGCTTAGAGCCTAATTGAAATTGAGAACATACAATATTTGGTTTTCCATTCTGAGTTACTTCACTTAAAATAATGGCCTCCAGCTCCATCCAAGTTGCTGCAAAAGACATTATTTCATTCATTTTATGGCTGAGTACTATTCCATGGTGTGTGTGTGTGTGTATATATATATACACCACATTTTCTTTATACACTCATTGTTTGGTTCCATATTTTTGCAATTGTGTGGCTGTAAACATGCTGGTGTGTGTCTTTTTCACATAATGACATTTTTTTCCTTTGGGTAGATATCCAGTAGTAGGATGACTGGATTGAATGGTAGTTCTACTTTTAGTTCTTGAAGGAATCTTCATGCTGTTTTCCATAATGGTTGTACTAGTTTACATTTCTACCAGCAGTGTAAAAGTGTTCCCTATTCACCACATCTACACCAACATCTATTATTTTTTTACATTTTAATTATGGCTATTCTTGCAGGAGTGAGCCCATATCTTATTGAGGCTTTAATTTGTGTTTCCCTGATAATTAGTGATATTGAGCATTTTTTCATATGTTTGTTGGCTGTTTGTCTATCCTCTTTTGGGAATTGTCTATTCATGTCAGTTGGCCACTTTTTGAAGGGATTTTTTTTTTTTATTTCTTGCTGATTTGTTTGAGTTCCTTTTAGATTCTGGATTTTAGTCCTTTGTTGGATGCATAGTTTGTAAACATTTTCTCCCTCTCTGTAGGTTGTCTGTTTGCTGAGTATTTCTTTTGCTGTGCAGAAGCTTTTCTGTTTAATTCGGTCCCACCTATTTATTTATTTTTGTTTTTGTTGAATTTGCTTTTGGGTCTCAATCATGAATTCTTTGCCTAAGCCAGTGTCTAGAAGAGTTTTCCTGATGTTATCTTGATGTGTTCTTCAGTGTGCCAGTTGCATTTTGCATTTTCAGAATTTCTGCTTGATTCTTATTAATTATTTTAATCTCTTTATTAAATTTATCTGATAGACTCCTGAATTCCTTCTCTGTGTTATCTTGAATTTCCGTGAGTTTCCTTAACACAGCTATATTGAATTTTCTGTCTGAAAGTTCACATATCTGTTTCTCCAGGAATGGTCGTCCTTGGGGCCTTATTTAGTTCATTTGGTGAGTTCATGTTTTCCTGGATCGTATCAAAGCTAGTAGGTTTTCTTCACTGCCTGGTCATTGAAGGATTGAGTATTTATTGTAGTCTTCACTTTCTGGGCTTATTTGTAGCAGTCCTTCTTGTGAAGAATTCCCAAAGTTTTGAAAGGACTTGGGTGTTATGACCTAAGCTGTATCTGCTTTACGGGAAAACCCCAAGCCCAGAAACACTGTCATTCTTCCAGACTCATAGAGGTACTGCCTTGATGGTCTTGCACAAGACCTAGGAGACTTTTCTGGATTACCAGGCAGAGACCCTTGGTCTCTTTTTTATTTTACTTTCTCCCAACCATACAAAGCCTCTGTCTGTGTTCTGAGACACCTTAAGCTGAGAGTGGAGTGATACAAGCACCCCTGTGTCCACCACAAGTTGGACTGCACTGGGTCAGACCTGAAGCCAGCACAGTGGTGGGTCTCATTCAAGGCCTGCTGTAACCCTATGTTTTCTCAAGACTCTGGGGCTCTATAATCAACAAGAAGCAAAACCAGCCAGGCCCATGTCCTTCCCTTCTTGGTGGCGATATTCCTAAAGCCCAAAAATGGTTTTAGAAGTGGTGTCCCATCTGGGAGTCAGGGACTAGATTAAAAAGCTTAGAAATCTACCTGGTGTTCTAATGCAGCTGAACTGGCTTTCAAACCACATGACACAGTCCCTTTTACTCTTCCTTCCCCTTTCCAAAGGCAGAGAAGCATCGCTTCATAGCCACTACCACCCCAGGCCCTGAGGAATACTGCTAGACTACCGTGGATGTTTCCTGAAGGCTCAAAGTCTTTTAAGTCAGCTTGTCATAAATGCTGCCTGACCTGGGACTCATCCCTCAGGGCAGTGAGCTCCCCTCTGGCTCAGGACAGGTCCAGAAATCCCATCCAAGATCCAAGTCCTGAAATCAGGGACCTCAAAAGCCTACTTGGTGCTCTATCCTCCTATATCCTTCCTGGCACCTAAGGTACAAGACAAAGTCCTCTTTACTTTTCCTTATACTTTTCTAAAGCAGAAGGAATTTTACCCTGTAGCCACCAGGGCTGGTTATGTGCTGAGTCTTTTTTTTTTTTTTTAAATGAATTTATTATTATTATACTGTAAGTTGTAGGGTACATGTGCATAACGTGCAGGTTTGTTACATATG
>NW_022162913.1:0-3994 GCF_008728515.1 Papio anubis | reverse complement strand
TTTTTTTTTTTTTAATTCCTTTCCTGAAGTTTTTGTTTCATTTTGTTTTGTTTTCTCCTTTTTCTTGTTATCTGGTCCTTAAATTTGTTCTTTTATGTATATGTTTGATTGCTTCATCAAAGTTTTTTTCTTTGTTTCATACTGCAATTTTGGTCACACTACTCATCTATTGTGTCTACTGGTAGTAGATTCAGAGTTTTTGAGTTCAATTTAACTTTTCTTTTACAATTTTATTGTACTGTGCTTATTTTTTTTTTCTTGTTTCACTGCTTAATTCTGAATGAGCTGGATTTTTAGAAAACTATTAGCAGACACATCCTTTGGAGAAGAGAGGGGTCAGGAATTTGTTGCTACAGCAAGGGGCTCTCCACCCATAGTTGCACCTGCTTTGTGTAACTTCCTCATCTCTTCTGACTCCCATAACCTACCAGACTCAGGGGAACTTTGGCAGCTGGTACAGCCACATGGCTTCTGTAGCCCTTGCTACCCAGACACAGTTAACTGCTTACCTAGGTAACTTGCATATCCTTACAGAGTGTATTTTCTGCAAGCACAACTCTGGGTTTCTCTGGGCACTTTCTATACCTTTTCTCTCTCCCCAGCCATTGGTTTTCTCCACATGCCCTCTCATTTAAAGGGAATCTTCATTGTCAGTTTTGGTGATCACCATTGACTCTCTGTACTTCACTTTTTGTTTACCCGTAATATGTAGATAAGATAGTACCTCATAGGGTTGTTATGAGGTTTAAATGAGGTCATATTTGTAAGTCACTTAGAAAAATCCCAGGAACATAATAAGCACTAGTTTAGCATTTGTTCCATTGAAACCAACAAATTTGCACCCTCTACGCCCCTTCATGACTCCCACTCCTTCCTGGCAGGACCGTCACTGCTTCCCACACGGGGTGTTCTGGCCTCAGAGGTTTTGGCAGTAGTCATATATTAGTTGAAATTTGTAGATTTCCTCCAACTCAGAGTCTCACTAAAAATATACTTTTGCTTCCCTCATTATTTCTACTTTTTGTTTGGTTTCTGGGGGAAAAAAACCTGTGACAACATTAGGAACACGCTCCCATAATCATACAGCAAAATTCACCGGCAACTTACACCTTTGGCATCATTTTTAAGCACTCCCCCAACTTCAGAGCGAGCTCTCAAGTTAGCCTGACATGGAAATAAAACATCTTCCCTTTGTTTTTTGCCTCATCATTCCATACATCATGAGATATATTTCCAGAAACTGGATCAATCAATCCAACCAATCAATATTAAAGGGGTGAAATATGAGAAAGAACAAAAATGTCCTCAAGTCTCAGACAAAGTAAATAAATCTGTTCTCATATGAAGATGCGTGTCATGGGCTTGACATTTTTATCCACCCACCCAGACCCCACTGCCTGATCCCTGGAGCATCTCTGGAAACATGGGCTTGGTGTTCCTATGAGCACTTGCATGCTAACCCAGTGATCTAAAGTAAAATAACACAAGGCATGTTATTGTTTTGTTAAAACATGACTATTTTTCTTACAAGAGAATTACAAAAATAATAATTTCCTTAATACCCAGGTAACAGCAATGACATTTTCCCAAGCTGGTTTTAGCAGCCTAGCAGGAACACAGCAGCAAACAGTGTAAAAATTAACAGAAGCACATTAAGCTCATTTGCACACACCCACATACTGAAAATGGAAAACTTATAAATTTGTAAAATTACAAAGAATAAAAAGGTGAGAACACATTTTAAAAAATCAAAGCATTTGGGAGAAAAAAATGAATAACAGAGCTTATTCAACAAAACTGAAACTTCTTATGAACCCAACAGGATTTATAATGGTCAGAATTCTGTTCTGTGAAGCAGAGAAAGGTGAAGTCACCTCTCTCTCTCTCTCTCTCTCTCTCTCTCTTTTTAATGTCGGAAAATAGAACAAAACGAAATAGGGGGACCTGTTACTGGTGCTTATAAGTATCTCAAAATCTTCCCTACATCCAAATGATTAGGCAGATAGAATCCAAAAACACTTCTGTACTTGCTTATGAATTCTAGGTTTAAAGACACCCTTACCCTCCAGTGAGCACTCACTCATTGAATGCTTGCACCAAGGAAATTTGGAGTTTGTAGATTGTGATGGGCTGAATGTTTGTGTCCTCCTCCCAAATTCCTATGTTGAAATCCTAACCCCTAATGTAATGGTATTAGGAGGTGAGGTTTTGAGAGGTGATCAGGTCATGAGGGTGGACCGTTCATGAATAGGATTAGTATCTTTATGAAGGAGACCCCGGAGAACTCTGTGGTCCTCTTTCCTGCCTGTGGCAGTATAACAAGAACATGTCCACCTGCAACCTCGTGACAGCCCTTACAAGAACCTGACAGTAACCAGGGTGGCACCCTGATCTTGGACTTCCAGCATCCAAAAGAGTGAGAGACAAATTCATGTTGTTTAGTAAGTCACCCAGTCTGTGACACCGTATAGTAGTCTGAGCTGATTAAGACACAGGCATACTAACCAGGATCCTTACCTCTCCAATTTAGTCTGTAAGAAGAAGAGATATTCTCAAAGCCCTATGCTTATGACTTTTGATAGCTGAAGTCCACTTAAATAGGAAACTGACACTAATCTATTGTCATCAATCACGTAACATGTTCCTTTTCCACAGGTTGAAGAAAGAAAATGGCAAAATAGAAAAGTCCATGCTTACAGAAACCAGGGGAGTAGGAGGAAGAAATTCTATCTTCAGTAAGTTTTGTATTTATTTATTTATTTATTTATTTTTGAGATGGAGTTTCACTCCTGTCACCCAGGCTGCACTGCAATGGTGCAAACTTAGCTCACTGCAACCTCCGCCTACGGGGTCCGAGCAATTGGCCATCATCACTTTTGTTTGCCCAATGCTTCCAAGCACAGAGGGGTGTGGGAAAGTTTTATAGTGGATTGGGGAGGATGCAGGGGAAGAGAAGGCTTCAGATATGCTCTGGCTAGAGGTTGTTGGTATGGAGAAGCTGAGGTTGGCATGGCTTAGGGAGAAACAGGTCATCTTATGTGATTGGCTGGAGAGCATATTTGGCTTTTTCTAGTTTGTCTTAAGTGGAAGGTGGTCGTCCTTGATTAAGTCTTGACTGTTTAGGAATGACTGAATCAGACCTTGGGGTTTGGCCTACTGGGCTTCTTACCTAGGTGAGAGATGTATTGTCATATTTAGTTTGGTTGGTGTCTGTATATTCAATCTGTCAGGTTGAAAGATTTTGATCAAAGTGCAAGGCATATTGAGAATGCAATATTTGCTCCTGTTTCCTTTTGAAGAAAAGTCAGAATATTAGAGTGCTGAGGCCACCTATATATGCTGAAAATTAAATCTACCTAGACTGAATGGGAAGTTGATAGCCCATAAAGAAAGCATGTTTAATGGCAAACCAAGCAATAAAATACAGTCATTCCCATGTAGATAAAATGATCCACATTTTTATCACAAGAATGATTTAGCATAACAGTATCCAAAACCAACAGGTCTTCCATAAATTGTTACATTTAAGCAACTCAGAAAACTTTACATTATATTAATATTAATTTGATTAATAAAATATTAATGAAATTAGTATCTTCAACCTTTTTATATGTTTATATAGTGTTCCATGTGTAGACCTATTTGTCTGAATAAAGGCGATCTATTAATGATTAATAGATGCAAATACTTTTTGATTTCCATAACTGTCTCTCAGTCCTGCAAAAATAAACCTGTGCATATTCTCATTTTTCCTAATTCTTCTTAGAAAAATTTTAAATTCCCTTCTATCTCATGAAATCATGAAAGCCATGTGGACATATTACAGTAGGTAGCTAGCCAGGCATGATCAGGGCTGGAGAGGGCTCCCCCTTGTCACACCAGGCATGTCAGGAGATCATCAGGTGATGGTCAGGCAGTTGTTAATTGTCTCTCTCAAATAATGATTGGTCACAGCCAGTGCCAGGGAAAGGCAGTCCGCCAATAAATAGAAAAC